>NW_028252928.1:0-28047 GCF_964263255.1 Lissotriton vulgaris
CTGTAGTCTCTAAGTATTTGACAGAGTGCCTGACCCACTGAAATCTGTGCCAGCTTGGCCTGTTGGACTGCTTTCTTGATGTTTCCCATGAATAGTTCTACCATGCCATTTGTTTATGACCATGGAGGCGTTACCTTCCTGTGGTGGATGCCCAGGTACCCCATGAATATGCGAAACTCCTCTCCCGAGAATGGTGGCTAATTGTTTGTCTTCATTGTTTGTGGGGAGCCCCATACTCCAAATATGTCATCAAATATCGGCAACGTTGCTGTGGCTGATGTTGATGACACTTGTCATACAATGGGGAATCTGGAGTATTCATCAATTACTACTAGCAAATACTTTCCTGTGCCCAGTGGCCTATAGAAATCATCTGCCAATGTCGTGCGCACTGGCCCGGGAAGGTCGGAAATATGAAGTTGTTTTGGCTTTGCTGGCCTCCCTGTTACTTGGCATAGGTGACAGTTCATTATTGTGTCTTCCACTAGTCTATGAAGGCCTGGGAACCATACTTTTTCCCTTAGCATCTTCTTTGTTGCTACTATCCCTCTGTGGGACTCATGCGCCAAATTCACCGTTGGCCACCTCAGCATTTTTGATATTACAATCCTCGTTCCTCTAAGTAGAACTCCTTTTGTTTCCGATAGCTCTTCTTTTATGTGTTTGAATGCTAGCATTTCTTTCCTTCTTACTCCTTCTCACATGGGTCTGCTGTTGTTTACGTGTCTCCATCTTTGCTCTCGTGTTGTTTTTTTGACTGTTTGCAGTTTGGCATCGCTTGCTGTCTCTCACTCCAGCTCTTCAGTTGTTATTGGAGCGGGAGTGGTTTGTCTTAACATAAAGCTTAGGTACTCTTCTGCCATGGACATGTTCTATGGTGCCTGTGGTAGAGGATGCCGTGACATGTAGTCAGCTGGGTTGTGTTCCTTTCTAGGTTTGTGCACTATCTTGAAATCATAATCCATCAGTCTTATTCCCCATCTCTGTGTAGTGGAATTTTTGCGTTGGGGTTTCCATATATGGTTACTAGTGCTTGGTGGTCAGTTACAATGGTGAACAGTTTTCCATATGTGAAAATGTGGTAGTGTTCATGTGCCAATACTACTGCTAAGCTTTCCTACTCTGGTTCAAGTATGCCCTTTCTATCTCCGATAGGCTCTTGCTTGCATACGCAACAACTTGCTTGGGTAAGTCTGTTCTGGGCAGGTGTTGCGCTAGAATTGCTCCTAGCCCCACTGGGCTGGCGTCAACATTGAGCTTGGTGCATAGCGATGGGTTGAAGTATGCGAGGTGATCTACTGCTGTGACTGCATGTCTGATGCCCTTAAACGCCCTGTTGCATTCAAGGGTCCATAGAAATTTGTGGCCCTGCTTCATTAGTTCTCGAAGTGGGGTGCTCACTGTGGCAAAGTCCTTTATGTATAGAGTGCAGTAGCTTGCTAGTCCAAGAAATTACCTCACTTTTGCTACATCTGCTGGAGGTCTTTCTTTTTTTAGCATTTCCACTTTGCTGTGATCTGGCCTCATTCCTTTGTTTTTAAAGATTTGCCCAAAGAATACTAGTTCTCCCTTCCCCAGCTCACATTTGTCCTCATTTAAAGTCAGGCCAGTTTGTTCCAATTCACTGCGGACCTTTCATAGGGCTTTGTCGTGCTCCTCATCTGAGTGTCTGAAAACCATGATATCATTGCTGTAGTTTAAGATCATCTGTCTCACTGTTTCTTGAAATATTTCGGCCGTTGATATTATTGCAAAGCTGAGTCACTGGAGGCAAGAATCAAATGCGGACTCCAATGGCCGCACCTCTTTGCTGTATTCCCGTTGTAAATAATCAAGTAATGTAGTCACAATTGGTGTGCACAAACTGCTCCTGCCGTTTGGAGATGCAATTTGCCAGGCAGATATACAAAGACCGAGAACAATTGGAGCGGTGCACTAACCTGGTCGTCTGTTTCAGTAACAACAGGTAGTAGGTGTATGAAAAAGTTCTTTATTCAGATAATCCAACATATACGTGCAAACAGCCTCAGCCAACGCGTTTCGTTCAACAGGATTGAACTTCGTCAGGGCGTGTGTGTGTGCTGGACAGTTCAGAAATGATCCGTAGTCGCAAGGTCTCCAATAAGAGTGTGACTGTGAAGTAATGTAGGAGCGGTTATGGTTGGTCTGGTGGTTCCAAGAACAACAAAGAGAGCCTCCTTGATAAGGGCCCTAATAGGAATATCTGGAGCCAGGGCGTATCTGTGCTCCTTCCTCGTACCGCCTCTGGATAATGTGGCGAAACAGACCAATGTGAGTAGAGAATGTTGTGATGTATTCTGATTGTAGGTCAAGCTCCAATTGATAGTACCCTTTGCACAGATCTAGCTTTGAGAATCGACATGCTCCAGTGAGGCAGCTGATCATGTCATTTAAATGAGGCCCTGGGTGACTTTCCCTCTCATTTTGCCGTGTTAGGGATACGCATGTCAACGCAAATGCAAAGTTTTAATGTGCTCTTTTTTCAATTCAATTCAAATCAATTGATTTATATAGCGCGCTACATACCCAGAGGGTCTCAAGGCGCTTGGAGAAGGGTGGGGAATTACTTGTCGAATATCCAGGTTTTAAGTTGCTTTCTGAATGCTAGGTGGTTCTGAGTGAGGCGAAGGTGAGTGGGAAGTGAGTTCCAAGTTTTGGCTGCCAGGTAGGAGAAGAATCTTCCTCCCATGGTGGTTTTGTTGATGCGAGGTACAGCAGCAAGGGCTTGGTGGGAGGAGCGTAGCTGGCGGGAGGGGGTGTAGAAGGAAAGTCGTGTGTTGAGGCATTCGGGTCCAAGTTCGTAAAGTGCTTTGTGTGCGTGGGTTAGGAGGCGGAAAGTTATCCTCTTATTGACGGGGAGCCAGTGGAGGTTTTTCAGGTGACCAGAAATGTGGTCTGTACGCGGAATGTCTAGTATGAGTCTGGCTGATGCGTTCTGGATGCGTTGGAGTTTTTTCTGAAGTTTTGCGGTGGTACCGGCGTATAAGGTGTTTCCGTAGTCCAAGCGGCTTGTAACCAATGCGTGGGTGACCGTTTTTCTAGTTTCGGTGGGGATCCAGCGAAATGTTTTTTTGAGCATGCGAAGGATGTTGAAGCAAGATGATGAAACGGCGTTGACCTGTCTGGTCATCGAGAGTGAGGAGTCCAGAATGACGCCCAGGTTCCGTGCGTGGTCTGTCGGGATGGGTGCTTTTCCAAGGGACTCTGGCCACCACGAGTCGTCCCAGGCGGAGGGGGAGGTACCAAGGATGAGGACTTCTGTTTTGTCGGAATTCAGTTTCAGACGGCTGTGCTTCATCCACTCGGCTACTTCTTTCATTCCTTTATGTAAGTTTGTTTTGGCGGTGTTAGGGTCTTTGGTGAGTGAGAGGATCAGTTGAGTGTCATCAGCGTAGGAGATGATGTTGAGGTTGTGTTGGCGTGCGATGGCCGCGAGGGGGCTCATGTATACGTTGAAGAGGGTGGGGCTGAGTGAAGATCCTTGTGGTACGCCGCAGATGACATCGGTGGCCTCTGATTTGAATGGTGGGAGGCGGACTCTCTGGGTTCTTCCGGCAAGGAACGAGGTGATCCATTCCAATGCTTTTCCTTGGATTCCGATGTTTCTGAGGCGTTGTAACAGGGTGCTATGACAGACTGTGTCGAAGGCTGCAGAGAGGTCGAGGAGGATGAGGGCGACTGTGTCTCCATTGTCCAGTAGAGTTCGAATGTCGTCTGTTGCTGCGATGAGTGCGGTTTCAGTGCTGTGTTTGGCTCGGAAGCCAGACTGTGAGGAGTCGAGGGATTTTTGGCAGTCCGGATCAGTTGGTGGTGTATGCGGATGGCGTTTTTGAAGGCGTCCCTGGTGCTGGTGTTTGGGTCTTTTTTCCATGCCTTCTCAAGGGAGCGACAAAGTTTCTTGGATTTCTTAAGATCATCGTTGAACCAGGGGGCGTTTTTGCTGCCTAGTTTGATTTGACGTTTTTTCAGGGGTGCTAGGCTGTGGGCGCTGTTGGTTAGCCATTGAGTGAAGTTAATGGCTGCTTGGTTGGGGTTCGAAGAGTGGGCAGGGGGGTTTTGAAGAAGCGATGAGGAGATCTGGTCGATGGTGATTTTGTTCCAGTTTCTTCGCAGAGTAGGTTGAGGATGGTTGTGGGTTGTGCTCTTTTTGTAGATAAAGTTAACGCAGCTGTGGTCCGTCGAGAGTGTGACCTGCGTAGTGAGTGGGGGTATTAACAAGTTGTTTGAGTCCGAGGTTGGCGAGATTGTCCAGCAGGGTGGTGGTGTTGCTGTCGTTGCTTTTTTCCAGGTGAAAATTGAGGTCTCCCAATAGAATGTAGTCCTCGGAGGGGAGGGCGTGTGGGGTGATAAAGTCAGTGATGTCTTCACTGAACTGAGCACGGGGTCCTGGTGGCCTGTAGAGGAGGGTGCCTCTGAGTGTGGTCTTAGGGTCGGTGTGGATCTGGAAGTGAAGGTGTTTGGCGCTAGCGAGGTTGATGTCTGAGCTGGTTGAGATGCGGATGGAATTCTTATGGACGATAGCGATGCCTCCTCCTGTTTGCTTAGTGCAGTCTTTTCGGATGATCTTGTAGCCTTCCGGGATGGCAATGGTGATGTCTGGGGTGAGGAGGCGTTCATCCATGTTTCTGTTAGGAAGGCGACGTCCGGAGAGATGGTGTCTAGTAGATTCCAAAGGTCGATGGCGTGTCTGTGGACCGAGCGGGTGTTGAGCAGGATGCATTTAAGGTGGTTGGTGTCAGGTGTCTGTTTGCTGTTAGTGGATGAGGAGTTGGTCTTGATGCCGTCAAACTTGCAGGAGTTGCATGTGAAGGGTCCATGGGTGTGTCCGGGGGCGGCTTGGGCGCAGTTGGGTAGTCGGCCTGGGTTGAGGGCTAGGAGGGTAGAGGCGGCGTATGTAATGCGGGTGGGGTGGGTGGGGACGGGGGCCAGGAGGTCTGGCGCTGGGCGCGGGCTTGGCGCAGACGGGCTTACCTTTGGCGCACCTTCGGCGCAACTGGGGCGCGACCGCTGCGCGAGAATGCATCTGTCATAAATGGAGGAGGGGGAGGGGCGAGGGAGGGTCAGCAGGGAGGCGGGGCGGGCTGTGGGGGCCGGTCTCTGAGGCACCAACAACAACAACAACAAGCGTAAGATGGCGGCAGCTGTTGTTCCATGCGCATGACTGCTTCCTAGATGTGTAATGTTATTTGTGTGTCTCTCAGTTTTCCTAGTCTGTGTAGTATTGCCGGGTGTTCTCTCAGAATGTTGTGTCGTTCTGAAATGTGATATGTCAATTGCTTGGAGACCCATCACCTGCGCGGTGACTTTGCTAAGTAGACATGGTGCTGGGATGTCTCCGCATAGAACATGTACTTCTTCTTTTATCGATCTTTCTTTGTATGTTAGTGTCTCTACAAACTTCCCCATGCTCACCAGTGGTTTCCTTGAGCCCCAGGTGAAGACATCAACAGTGGACGGTGATAACGTTGGTTTCTGTATCATCTTTTCACATTCCGACATACACATGATGTTGCATGTGGCACCACTCTCTAGAACAAAATTTGTGCTTATATTTCCTACCTCAATGTTCACCGTTGCTGTTTTCTTTATCTGTTTGACTACCAGGTTGATGTGCTCAGGTGTAAGACCCTGTGTGAATACGTCTGTCATCAGATACAGCCGTTTTGCTGCCTCTTGCAGATTTGCTCCATCTGACTCAGCTGACAGACTGCGTTGTTGTGTGTCTATGTGCCGTGCGTACCTGTGTGTCACTGTTCATTGTTTTGCTGGTCTCTCTCGTTCAGTTTTGAATTGCCCGCTCATGCATGCACTTGCAAAGGGGTTTTGTGTATTGCATTTTCGGCACTTGTGACCCATCGCTGGGCAGGCGTCAGCATGTGGGAATTCAAGTGCACAACAATGGCATGTGCTTTCTTGCTTCTTCTGCCGGGGCGGCAGTGTTTTGTCACCCTTTCGGGATTCCCAGCCATGCAATTGGCCTGCTCCACTGTCCGTACTCTCCCATTTTTTATCTGTCTGGCATGGGTTGTTGCTCTGGCCTCTGCATGGGCCAGTGTTATTATTTCCTCTAATGCGTAAGGTTCTTTTAGTATTCGGGCACAAAACCCGACTGACTGAGAGCTTTCGATGATTCGCAGTTGTATTGCCTGCCAATTGTCAAATTTATCAAATTCGCAGTATGCAACCAGTTTGCGCAGTCTTGTTGCAAAGTCATTGAGGGATTTCTCTGCCAGTTGGCATGTGGTATTGAATGGGTATCTCTCAAAGTCCACATTCCTCTTTTCTGGAGGGAATGTTACCGGCCGGTCTTCAACTTCATTGCCCACGAAATTTAAAAACAAGTCTATGTTTTGCTGGTCCGTGTACTCTTTGCATGTGCCACACATGTAGCATTCAAATTGCCTGACCCATCTCTCCCAGTGAATGTCTTTCATCTGTGAGTCCAACAGGCTAAATGGTAGTGGTCTGCGGAAAACTACATTTGCGTTGGTGCTATCGTTTTCTTCCTCCGTCATGATTGGTGTTACGCATGCCTGCTCCTTTTTACTATGCTTGCCTTTCTTTCTTTATTTTAATTCCTATTTATTTGTACTATTTTCCTCTTTATTTGCCTTTATTTCCTTTTTATTTACACTTTCTGTGTGTTTCCACTGTTTGTTTCCATTTGCCTGACTTCAAAATGGCCACCAGGCCTTCCTCGAAACCTATTGGTCCTTTTGCCTGACTTCAAGATGGCCACTGAGATCTTGCGAGAGTTCCTGTTTCTTAGCTTTGCCTGACTTCAAGATGGCCGGTGGTGCTTTCGATGTAAGCAATGGGTGTTTTTATTTGTCTGGGTTGGTGAGATTAGGCTGATGGGTGTTAACAGCCTTATTACTAACACGACATCAGGAGTTAAGAGCTGTTAATTGCCCTTCCTGTCATTATGCGTCCTCTCCTTAGAGTCGAGTCTATAAAGCCAGTTGAGAGCACGGGGCAGTACCATTCACTTTAAACTCTTTCTTCGGAAATGTTTAAACTGCGCCTTTGTAAATTTGATATTTGCTTTGAATCAACTAATCATTCTGTCAAGCTATGAACAAGAGCAGATGGAATGTGTCTACTTGTAAATTACCCTTTCAGAATTAAAATCAAGACATCCGTTGCACGAGCAGCGGAAGGAACATGGAGGCGGGCCTTTAGTGGGCCTTTAGCGGGACACAAAGAAGGTGTTGTGATGGCCAAACAAATGTATCACTAGGCCAATTGCGGGACGCAAAGAATGCGTTGTAATGGCCAACGAAAAGCATCACTAGCCTAATACCCCAGCTCACCCAGGAAGAGCTTTGGTAGAGCTGTGTAGGAGCCATAGTTAGCGGTGGTACAGAAAGGAAGGAGTTGCATCTGCTGAGATGTGTGCGCACCCCAGTAGTGTACAGCCAGTGGTGGTACTCAAGTGACATCAACAGCTTGTGTTTTTAGACAGCACCTGCTGCTGCTCCACTTTGACTTTCACACAGAAGGATGGAAGAATGAGTGAGTAATGCAAGGATTCTGAACTTTGACCTGTAGGTTTCCCACAGTTCTTGTCAGCGAGGGCTCAACCCACAGAGCTAACTTAACTTATTAAAAGAACTTTCCAGTGCATTTGCAGAGCTGTCTATGGGTTCCAACAGCAGTAGGATATGCTGGCCAGGGCGGAAGTTAATTGGTTCTCCTTACTTCAGTAATGAGACAGCTGCAAGTGGGAGGTGTTTGGGTAATTACACTCTTGGTACCAAGGATTGAGGTGTGTGGGTCCCTTTTACAACAATCACGACCTTGATGTCGGATGGAAGCCGGTTATAAACAGATTTCCACATGGAATCTTATTTTCAAAATTATTTGTGTTCCTAACACTAAAGTAGGCGTGCAGAGGGCTGCATTTACTGATGGAAACTCTCATAATGTATTCACATAAACCTCACAAAAATCCCACGTGAGACTAAGGGGCAGAAAACTGCAGCTAAAGCGGGGATAATGGACTTGATAATATGCCCTTGTGAATTCCCATAGAACCCCATGTTCTGGTGTTAACATGGGCTTCTATGGGAATTCTCTACGGCGTATTATCAAGCCCATTATCACCGCTTTAGCTGCAGTTTTCTGCCGCTAAAGCGGCGATAATTATAATGCCACGCTTGATAATATGCCCAGAAATCTTTTCACAATTGTTGAAAGTGAGTGTTTCTGGGTGACAATTCCATCCCCTAAGTAGGTGATAACCCATGAACTTGCATGTTTGTCGGTATTCACAAAGTTTGGCAGGCAGTCTATCCTCTCTAATGTGTTGCTAAATGTACTCCTGTCCATAGCGAGAGTAAATACATACTCACGCCAGGAAAGTAAAGGTAGCTTACCCATAAATGATGTGTCGTAGGGGAGTTGGTTTCTACACAAGGAAAACAGCTATCTGTGAAAAATTAAATGGTCTTAAAGTACTAATAAAATGCTACGTCTATGTATGTGTAAATATACGGTATGCACATTTATGCATGCATAAATATCACTACATTTACTCCTAAAAATCTCCAACGGTTGCTGATTCCCAGGAGTTGTGGAATCCTTTGACTACTTTGTGATAGTTAGAAATGTACCCCAAACATAGGATGAAACATATTAAAGTAAATTTCCATCTTCTTTTTGTGAATCATGCCATTCATGTGCCATTTGACCATTTAGTTGAACATAGAATGTCACATGTGTTGTGTCCCTATAACCAAAGTCACGTGTCCTTGCAAGACTGGCCATAAAAAGTAAACATTTATCCTAAAAGAGGGTACTTTAGCCCAATCAGGTCTCCCCTAAGTGCTATCTCCCAGGAGGAGGGATACCATAAGGAGACAGGTCTCTCAATCCTGAAAAGGCATTTGATTGGGTGCTGTGGTTGGATCGTTAGATGCTCATTGGGTCCCAGTGATGTCTGCAGTGATTTCTGACCAGCACTGATGTTGTTTATGCAAACCCAATACCTAAGGCAGGTACAAAGAGCCTGTTATAAGAGGGTTCATGGAGTCCTGTCTTGTCCTGTCTCACCAAGAAACGTTGCTGTGTACAGGTAGTGTACATAGAAGTCATGTGACATTCTCACCTCTGCATTTCAGACCAGGAAACTAAAAATCAGTTTTATGGGCGGGTCAGGTGGACTATTGATCTAGCTCAGGCCCTGAGGGAAAGATTGGGAATCCGAACTAGAATTTGATTCAGTTTCACATTACAAAAGACATGTGCGTTAAACAAATATACAATCTTTGGACACACCTACATCCTCAAATGAATTGTTGATTAAATGTATAATAAATCAAGAGAAGACCTAGACACTCTATGAGGTGAACAGACGGGGACATAAGTGCCACTGACGTGCGCAGAAGAAGTAGCATCTGCCGGTTGCAGGGGAGGCTTTGGAGCGTCATCATTTGAGGCTTACTATCTGGCGGCACAGTTACAGTCGGTTCTGAGATGGTTGGCGGTTTCACCTGTGGGAAACATGCAATGGCTCCGTGTCCCCTCCGCCTGTCCATAATCCAAAGTGCCCTACTTCCCAAAGACATGCCCGATCTATATGGTCACTACAGGTCACCATCGCCAGTAGGTGCCTGGCTAGAGTCTCTCATCTTACACGTCACATACCATTGCACGCTTTGGCACTTCTCCTGCAGGGTCTCCCACACTTCCCTGGCACCTACTCTGCCGCCGACCACGGATGTGGCACGAACAATCTCTAACGACAGTCGGTGACCTCTTCGCTACAGGCCACCTTCTCACCTTTGACCAACTTCTCTTAGAACATGCTATTCCCAGAGGTCAATTTATTACATTCCAACAACTATGTCATACTTGCAACAACCTTCGGTTCCCACGGGACGAGGAACCTCAAACACACCTTGTAGGAAAGTAGGATCTGCTTCTTATGGTTACCCCCACTTTTTGCTTCATGTGATACTGTTTTTGACTAGTCTGACTGGGATCCGGCTGATCAGGACCCCAGTCCATCTGCATTCTCTAAACTGTTATGTCATGTACTTCGGTACATTACAAACAGATGTCACCAATCTAGCAGGCCTTTACAATACGGAGGGCAGGGTGCTTGGTTCTGAGTGAGAAGTTGCCACTGCATGAGTAGAACACCCCTGCAGCCTACAGAGTCCATTCTCCCGGTTTTCAGTGTATCAGCCATTTACGACATATAGAGTGGCATTATGCGACCGCGTACTGAACAACTCTCAAACCTCTCAAAGTAACCCTATCGTGTTTGGTGTCAAACATTTTGGAATCATACCCCCACACCGGTAACCTGTGTGGGAGGTATGATTCCAGCCCTCGGAAGCAAGCTTCATTGGGTCCCTTGTGTTCCTGGTACCAGCCTTCTAGTACCGTGCAGTACAAAATGGTTGCTGCCAACCAGAGACACATTTCTGCCCTCCTGCTGCTGAGCCAAGCTCGAAAAGAAGAAGATGGAACAATAGGCATCCTGTCACAGTGAGGTGTAGCCACCTCCCAGACAGGATTTAGTGTATTAGGGCTGGGTGGGGGAGCTTGCCTGAAAGTCTGCCTGAGGGGCATATTTGGTGTCCCTGTTTCCCTGTGCATAGTCCAGTTCAAACCAGTCCTGGGAGCCATTCGCGCAGAACTGGACAAAGGACATGGGAGTAACCTCTCCACTGTCCTGACCCTCCCTGGGAGGGTCCCCTGAATCTGTCCAACCCTATCCCGTGGGTACAAAAGGACTTACCTAGCTGTAGGACCCTAGAATCGTTGTGGACAAGATTCTGAACCAGAAACCACTGAACTTCTTCCATCTGTACACTCTGAACTTCGCTGGACTTTGTTTGAGCCCAACTTCGTCTTCCACTCCGTCCAAAGCATTGTCTGTGCCTGTGCACCATACATGCTCCATGCAGGACCTGTGGAGCATCAAGGACAACCGAAAGACATCTCCCTTGGAGTGAAGTATTCACTCCCCTGAAACCACAGGTACCACATCTTGATTGACCAGTCTGCTGCTCCTGAGCTCCTATGGACTCCAAAGTCTTTAGCAACACAGAAGGTGGGTTTCTACATTCCTCGGGGTCTGAGCTGTCCTCTAACTGAGTTTGAGGTCAGAATCCTTTGTGGGGGCTGCAAAACCCATACCCTGGTGCACCATGTTCATTTGCAAGTGCATATGCTTGTTGGCATTTCCCAAACAAGTGCATTGGGTTCCATGTAGCCCCAACCTCTGGCATCATTTCTGACAAAGAACACCGGCCTCCTCACACCGAGCAGCTGCTTTGTGAAACTGCTTGAGGTCCCTTAGCGACTCCTGTGCCTCCGGCCTGTGGGTCCTATTGAGGGTCAACACTGCTTTTTGTGGGCTCCCCTGGTTGCTCTAGGCTTGCCCTGACTCCCCTGATTTGGTGAGTCTCCTGGACCTTGGCGGTCCGAACCCTAACCTTCCTTGACCTTATTCATGGGTTGCTGTTGCCAAGGCTTGTTGGTGCTCCCGCCGGACACCGACCCCTCACCTCTCGACATCCTTCATGGGACAGCTTGCATTCAGCTCCTGGTTGTCCTCGACGTCTCCTGGTCCCAGTGGCTGCAGAGTCAAGAAACCCCCTCAACACTCCTGAAGCACCCGACATTGGTGAGCATTTGTCTACCGAGCCCCTGGTCACTCCTGAGTGACCCAGACACTGTCCCCTCTGCTTTCAGGTACTCTTCAACTAGAATCCACCTTTGGATTTCATCGGATACTTTTCTCCTTCACATCAGTGGCTCTTCTTCGAAGTCCTTCATTGAGGTAGATGGCGTTTCCGGTGCCACTTCTGACGTATGCACCTGGCTTCCCTGGGATAGGTAACTTTGGTACTACGGTATCTACGAATGGGGTGGCTCCCCAAACTTGCCCGGGGTTTTTTCGAAATCCATTGGGAAGGGTCCTTAAACTTTAAAACTTCTACCACCACTTCCTCATAGTATTGTACAGAGCATGCAGTCGTGTTCCCACACTGCATCCGTCCTCCGTGGGGTCCCTACTTACTCACCTTGGGTGGTTCTTTGAGGTCCCAGCGATTCTACATCCTCTAGACACTCTCTTGACTCAACTGGTGGTTCTTATACTACTATTTTAGTATATGGCCTAGTCGCCCCCTGGAGCCAACTGTGTATTAGTGCTATTTGCTATTGTTTCTTTGCTACAGTATCATGTGCTTTGTGAGTATCTTCGTGTAGAAGATACTGTGTCATACTAGAGAGTGGTATATTAATAAATACACATTTTTATACATACTGTGTGTGGTTCCTTTTCATTTAATCTATACTATAAGATTACATTCTGTAAAACAAGCTGCTTAACATTCCTTCAAGACTTAGCCTGAAGGCTGCTCTCCACAGCTACCAATTGGATAGCTTTCTAAGGTTATCTTTGACCTCTTAAATCACCATAAGGGTTGTTTGGACTGGTGCAAGGTGTCCACTTTAATAAATGGACAGCATCTACCAGGCCAACTTATCACACACCCTGTCACACAATTTCTCCTACACATGGGGGCTGGGCATCATATGGATCTACATGGATACTCTTGTAATACCTATTATACTCTTGTAATACCTATTCAAATTGTAAAGCGCTACGATACCCACCTGGGTCAAGTTCACGCTATATAAAACTTTCAAAATAAAAAAATAAATAAAATACAAGGCCAAATGGGAAAACACTGGGACCCCGCTTGATGTTTTACGGGGCAAGTGGAAGGACGAGTTTGGCATGTTACTGCCCGATTCAGAATGGAAACAAGCACTGGAATTCCTCCAACGGTTGTCTAGAAATGCCCGATTCAAAACATTCAGTTCTCCATCCTACACAGAGCCTATTTGACACCTGAGTAGCTCAATTGCAACTTTCACACTGCTCATTTGTGTTGCCCACGCTCCTACTCTGTGTCAGCTGATCTACAGCACATGTTGTAGTCCTACCCCGCCCTCTCCTCCTATTGGCTCTCAGTTTACCATGTGCTAGTTTAGCTCACCGCGCTCATTGATCTCGAATCATGGGAGGCCTGCGCCGTAAGTATCTTCAAGTGCAGTAAACAACGTAAGGTGCGGGCACGCTTCACTAGCTTGGCCCACCTGCTGGTCAAGAGAGCTCTAATTTGCAGTGAAGCGCTGTGCAAGTTTTTTTTTGTTTTACAGAGTTTTATATAGCGTGAACGTCACCCGAAACGGGTATCAGATCGCTTTTAACAGCGCCAGTTGCATTACATGAAAACACATTCATTTTTATTAGGCATGGTGAGATTAAGTGATTTGCCCAGAATCACAGGATGTTCAGCGTCATTGCCAAGACTCAAACCCAGTTCAACAGATTTGAGGTCGACCACCCTTGCTGAGTATTCGGCGCCGTTACGTGACAATCGCCATTCAGTGATCGGTACCTGGGCCTTATCATGGTGGCCCGTGTTACATTTTTGAATGACGACTCCAGGAACTATTCAATCCACTGAAATAGCGTGATAATCATCCTACATATATATTTGCCCTGACAACGTTCTTTCATGGGCTGTTGTTTTATATTCATGCACTTGGATTTATATGAATAAAGCTTCTTTTTCCACGAAGGAACTGATTGAGCTTCATTATTAACCTGTGAATACCTGGGTAGTGCAACACTCCATCACCTTTGGCACCCTAGCCGTTAGGCCAACTCCTCGCCCTCACCCACGGCTAGACATGGAACACCGAAGGGAAAGGCTGAAGGGGAGGCCCTGCGCTATGAAGAGATTCAACATATTTGCAAACAGATGATTTCTGCGGCCTAGGAAACCCTGGTCAAACACTTTCCGCAATTTACCCACAATGATGACCTCCTACGACATGCGAACATGTTCATATATTTCTTCTCGCCAATTTCCCCCATCT
The DNA here is from genome assembly GCF_964263255.1 of Lissotriton vulgaris. Classification (NCBI taxonomy): domain Eukaryota; kingdom Metazoa; phylum Chordata; class Amphibia; order Caudata; family Salamandridae; genus Lissotriton; species Lissotriton vulgaris. Next base: position 13,936 of record NW_028252928.1, read on the forward strand.
TTCCACTTTTCCACCCACCTCATCCACACCCCCACCCTCCCTCACCCGATCTGGAGACTTGGAGCAGAGACAGGCCAAAAAGATTTAGGACCATTCTCGCAGGATCGACGGCAAACATTGGGCCCGATTCACAGAATGAACTTAAGACTCAATCCTAAACTTACTACTATTTTGGTATTCACAGAATGCACTTACTACTTTTGGCATTCACAGAATGAACTTACTACTTTTGGTATTCACAGAAGTTAGGATTTTGTCTTAAGTTAGTCTTAAGACAGATTTAAGACAGACTTAAGACAAAATTAAGACAAAATCCTATCTTCTGTGAATACCAAAAGTAGTAAGTTCATTCTGTGAATGCCAAAGGTAGTAAGTGCATTCTGTGAATACCAAAATAGTAGTAAGTTTAGGATTGAGTCTTAAGTTTATTCTGTGAATCGGGCCCTGGGAGTCCCCCTGGCTCGCACACTAAGCAGTCGACATGGCCGATGCCCTCGAATAGTTATGCCTGTCCTTCAGCCCAACTCAAGTCCCCACTCGTGCCCTGGTACTCCCACAGTATTCTTAGCCGTCACAACTCAAGCTTCCTCCAGGTTTGAGCTTCTACTGAGCAAGTTTTTGTGATGAGGCTACATGATGTCTTGTACTGCCCTATCACTGTCGTAACACTGTCTTTATTCTTAACGGAAGGCCCCAATAAAAATAGTTTTTTTTTTAAAAAACATGACCACACACCTTAGTTTTTAGAAGAATTTGAATTTTATGAAGGAACTGACCGTTTCTGATAATCACCTTGAACTCAGCTCGCTCCCAAGTACTTTTTTTGCAAATTTCTGTCATTACACACTTCCTCTTAGCCATCACATGCCGAGTAACTGTAGTGCTGCGCATTTCCCGCAGCACAGCGCTTTTATAACTGCCCATCACATACATTCCAACTTTCCTGATTCAGGAGGGCCATTCTGATTTCAAGGCTAGTATCCTGCCCCCTGATTCCTGCATTCAGGAAACCGATTCTGAGGTTTGTAAAACTGCCAACAGTAAAGGATTGATGCCTGTCATGCATGCTCCAATCTTCTCTCCAAGAATTACCTCTGACATCAAAGGTCATGCTTTCCCCTTAATTCTTGGAGAGGGAAATTAGAGCATGTGACATGCAGGGTTAGAGTGGAATCAAAAATAGGGGCTGTCATGCGCACCGAAGGGGTTAAGTATTATAAAAAGAAGGAGGGGGGGTTCTCTAAAAGAGACGTGTTTTCTTAACTTGACTGAGGTAAAAGCATGCAAATGTTGCCAGGACTCTTTGTGCACGGATTAGTTCACGATGGCGAACCACATCTGAATATGAGTGAGACTTCTTCTGACTCTGCTCAATCTGCATACATTAATGGACCGGCCCAGGAAGAGACCGGGAAAGACTTCTCCGCCCTGTTAGTAAAAGTGAGGTAACATAAAATTGATACTTGTATAGTGCACTACTCACCCACAGGTCCATCTGTCTCCTTAAAGCCTGCTCAGGCCTGCACTGAGCCCCTGGGGGCATCAGAAAAGCAGACACAGCCCAAAGCGGCCACCACGCTGGCCCAAAAAGCGCCCCACAGCTGCAGCCTAGATACGGACCCATCAGCTGAGTGCCCGCCTTCCTAATCCGATACTGGTAACAGGCCTTGACATTTTATTTTAGGAAGTTTTACAAAGCACAAACTAAAAGATAGTTTAGAACTCAGTTTTTTGTTTGTGATATGTTATGAAACTGCCAAAAAATTAAATGCTGATTGTCTGTCACCAATCACCATACAAACCCATTGATCTGATTCGGGCAGATTGCCTCTGCATCAATCAATATAAGTCAGTGGAGAAAATACATTCTCCCGCCTACTTTAAAAAATCTCCCACTCACCTGCTCTAAAATGTTGGCATTGTGGTATTTGGGCCCTAGGCCCTCATACTAACATAATAAGGTGGCACAGACACAGGGGTATTGGTTAGTTAACTCAACTGGCCATGAGCACGTGCGCTCAGCCCCTTTTATTGGCAGGGTCATCTGACTGATGACGCCTGTGATGGATGTATGTTCAGTCAGTGTGTGACAACATGCTGGAACACTAGACCGTATCCAACGATACTAAAGGCATGTATACCATCACTTCTTCGAGATAAATGACTCAGTCTGACGTAACCGAGCAGCGCCCTCGCTTCATTGCCCGTGTTCTATTTTAGAAGCACCCTTAAATATTTGGGAGCACCCCTGCTATTACTGGCACCACCCTGGAATAGCTGAGCAGCAAACCAGTTTTCAATAGTGGTGACGTCACCTGGCATGTCTGAGCGCCACACTGAAGACGCATTAGCTAGCATAAGGAGGGTTCTCATTGGATTATTGACAGCACACACGCATGCGCAGTTCACAGAGGAAGTATGCGGGGCGGACACATGCACTGTGGCGTGCAATCCTATACCTCTTAGCAATAATGGGCGCCATTTCTCTTGGCACAGTATTAGTGATGGGCATTTTTGCTCGCGCTGCAAAGAACCATTTTGCCGTTCAGCCTCCGTTCCTACCAAACAGCCTGTTTCTGATGGGCACGTGATATTTGCTGCTGCAGGGAAACCATGGCCCCTGGCCTCTGTGGCAGCACGAGAACAACTAGGGGGTTTCATGACCTCTCCTCAGAACAGTCTCTAAAACGTGTATCTTTTAATCAGGTTGAGTGAAAATGTACTTTTAAGTGCACCATTGACTTCATTAATTTATTTTAAAGGAAATTGGACTGAGGTGGGAGGAAAGGAGGGAGCCAGGTCATGGGCCCTCCCACAAAACTCTTTGGGCCCGATTCACAGAATGTACTTAAGCCTCAATCCTAAACTTACTACTATTTTGGTATTCACACAATGCACTTACTACTATTTTGGTATTCACAGAATGCACTTACTACTTTTGGCATTCACAGAATGAACTTACTACTTTTGGTATTCACAGAATGCACTTACTACTTTTGGCATTCACAGAATGAACTTACTACTTTTGGTATTCACAGAAGTTAGGATTTTGTCTTAAGTTTGTCTTAAGACAGACTTAAGACAGACTTAAGACAGACTTAAGGTAGGATTTTCTCTTAAGTCTGTCTTAAGTCTGTCTTAAGTTTGTCTTAAGCCTGTCTTAAGTCTGTTTTAAGACTAACTTAAGACAAAATCCTAACTTATGTGAATACCAAAAGTAGTAAGTTCATTCTGTGAATATCAAAATAGTAGTACGTTTAGGATTGAGTCTTAAGTTCATTCTGTGATTGTGATGACATGAAAGTCACAGCAAAGAAATAGAAGGAAGTTCAAGTGCAGACAAGTGACAAGATTTACAAAACACACCGAGCAGGTCACCACACCCCAATCTCGGGGCTAGTAACAGGCTTCAGATGGCCTCTGATCACGGCTCACCTAAAAAAATCTAACTGGCAATATCCGGAATATTGTGTGGGATAATGGGCATAGTGTGGAGGAGGGTGGGGCAGTGAGGGAGGAGTGGAGGGCACATTGTAAGATACTGTGCTAATGAGTTATGGGGGCAGCAATTGTGACCAGATAAGTGTTCTTCACCTAACTCCCCTAATTGTCTTCTCTGATGAATACTTGGGTAGAGGTGCTTTCAGGTGGGTATGATGAGGTGTCTGTTGGATTTCTCCTGGGATTTTTGCACACACACTGGCAAAAACGCACACCACTCTCTCTCATCTCTGTTTCGAAAGCCTTAAAAATGTCATTTTAGAAAATATTGTGTTTCTGTCACATAGTATCCCTACCAATCCGCATTCCTCTCCCTTTCTACTGCCTCTTAAGCCCATCTCATGAGCCCTGCCTGTCTTATAATGTATTTTAACATTATAAGCCCGCGTGATTGTCGGGAAATCTGAAGCTCACACCCACCCAATCTTATTTACCAAGGTGCACCCCTGTTCCTTATGTGATACGTGCTCTACAGTCAGATCAACTGGACTGAACTTATACTTGCAGATGCTATTACATGGTGCAGAAAGTTAGCTAAAAAAAGCTTCACGTTATTTGTTATTTATATTTATTTTGTAGAATTTCTAGACCACTTTCAAGAAATTGTTTAAAAGATATTAGACAGAATAACGTTGAACTTTCTCTTGTATGTTTACATTTGCTAATCCCCTTTCCACCTTTTGGCATGTTACTAGGACTTGAATAACTGTCAAGGGTGCTATAAACAGGGGCGTAGGTTCAGGGGGTTGTTTGGGGTGTTACACCCCACAAATAAATTTCTTTTTTGGAAAATAGTTGGGTACAGGTGCTTCCATTCGGGTATGGTGAGGTGGCTGTCGGATTTCTCAAGTAATTTTTACTAAAACACAGAAAAACACACACACTCTTGCCCTCTCTGCTCTGAAAGTCATCAAAAATCTTGGTTATTTTGCAAAATAGTCAGTTTTCTCTCAATTAGTACCTGTAGCAATCCTCATTCCTCTCCTTTTCCATTTCCCCATTAGCACCTCTCATATGCCCTGCCTGTTGTATAATGTAGTTTTACATTATATGCCAGCTTGATTGTTGGAAAATCTGAAGCTCACACATCCCCAATCTCACTGGCCATGCTACATCCCTGGCTATAAGATTGGTGCATTCCAAAGATCTCTTAAAAAAATCTAAATATTTCTCTAATGATTTCCATTTTGTTTCCATATTAATCCATCTTTTCTTACATCTCGCTACCAATATGTTTCACAATTCTTGTGTGGGCCTTCTTCAGGGCAAATCAATGATAATGCTTGCAGTAGTGTGACTGAAATAACCGTACCGAAATCCTGCTCTATCAGTGAACACTCCACGCCAGCGTCAGATTGGTAACCCGGGCACCGGGGCAATGCCCGAGGGGCCGGTGTCCAGTTCCAGCTCTGGGCTGCTTTTTTTAGCAGTCTGGGGGGCGAATTGGCAGTTTCTGCATTGTTCGGATGCCGCTAGTGGCCCAGCGGGTGCCTGAGTGGCCTTTCTGGAGGTAGATGGGCCTCCATTACCTCCCTTTTATCAAAGGGCAGAGGTGTCACTCCCTTTTTCTCGCTTGGGCGGCCCATTAACATATGCATATTGAGCGGGGCAGAAGGCCTGAGCAAAAGTGGCCTCACTTGTATTCAAGGGTGTTTCACCAGTGTAAGCTAATCTGTGCAATTGTTTACCCCCCCTTTTTTTTCAAAATAAAACTTTGCCGAAGCAGTGTTTTGCAAAGGCAATATGCAAACGTGGGCCACTTTTTTTTAGCGTGCCCGGGCCGATTTTTAATCCCAATCCAACCCTGCTCCATACATACATACCCTTGGTCTCCCACAGTAAGCTTCTATTGCTGTTCATGCCTTTCTATACAGGCCTGCTGATAAAGATTTATGCAATTTGACTCTTAATAAAACATGGGAAGGCCTACACTGGCATTTCTGTGGAACAAATGATCTTTCATAAAAATAACCGCTTTACATGACCACCGGTTCCATTACACAAGGACAAATTAATTTTTGGGAGGCACAGGAAGATTAAGTGATTTGCCCAGAATCAAATGATGTTGAGCTTAAGCCAAGACTCCAACCTAATTCCCCAAATCCAAAGTAGGCAGCTCTGGTCATTATGCTACATCCTCTCCCATTACCCCCAATCTTAGATCTACATGCTGCTCAAAGCTGTGCACCCCTCGCACCGCACACCAGTGCCAGCTCCTATTATTCACAACTGTGAAGTCCTCAAACTGCCCACCAGTGCCAGCTTCTTATTGTGCCCTTAGCGTTAATTTGTCAGCCGTGCCTATCACATTTCATAGTGCCCATGAGCTCCTGTTTCTAGCACTGCCCATCACCAAAGGCTTCTCACGACAACCACCCCTTTCTCCTTTTTACAAAGGTCACCAATGAGGACTCCTCACACTGCTAACAATCAGTCTTCCCACAATGCCCACCTCTTCACCCTCTGTCCACAGTCCACTAGTGAGCACTCCTCACTCTGCCCCTGCCTACTCATCACACTGCCAGCCACTGCAGGCTCCTCACACTGCCAACCACTGCAAGCTCCCACATTGCCAACCACTGCAAGATCCTCACCCTGTCAACCTTCAAGCTCCTCACAATGCCAACCACTGCAAGCTCCTCACATTACCAACCACTGCAAGATCCTCACCCTGTCAACCACTGCAAGCTCCTCACACTGCCAACCACTGCAAGCTCCTCACATTACCAACCACTGCAAGATCCTCACCCTGTCAACCACTGCAAGCTCCTCACACTGCCAACCACTGCAAGCTCCTCACATTACCAACCACTGCAAGATCCTCGCCCTGTCAACCACCTCAAGCTCTTCACACTGCCAACCAATGCAAGTTCCTAACATGGCCAACCAATGCAAGCTCCTCACACTGCTGCAAGCTCATCACACTGCCAGCTACTGCAAACTCCTCACACTGCAAGCCACTGCAAGCTCCTCACACTGCCAGCCACTGCAAGCTCCTCACACTGCCAGCCACTGCAAAATCCTCATACTGACAGCCAATGCAAGCTCCTCACACTTCCAGCCACTGCAAGCTCCTCACACTGCCAGGCACTGCAAGCTCCTCACACTACTAGCCACTGCAATGTCCTCACACTGCCAACCAGTGCAAGATCCTTACACTGTCAACCGCTGCAAACTCCTCAAACTGACAGCCACTGCAAGCTCTCACACTGCCAACCAATGCAGGCTCCTCACACTGCCAACCACGGAAGCTCCCCACACTGCCAACCACTGCATTCTCATCATACTGGCAGCCACTGCAAGCTCCTCACACTGCCCCTGCCTGCTCCCCACACTGCCAACCACTGCACAATCCTAACACTGCCAATCAATGCAAGCATCCCACATATCCAACCTCTGCAAGTTCCTCACACTGTCAACCACTGCAATCCCCTCACTCTATCCCTGCCTCCACCTCACACTGCCGGCCACTGCAAGCTCCTCACACTGCCAAACACTGGAAGCTCCCCACACTGCCAAGTCAACCACTGCATGCTCCTCATACTGGCAGCCACTGCAAGCTCCTCCCACTGCCCCTGCCTGCTCTCACACTGCCAACCACTGCACAATCCTAACACTGCCAATCACTGCAAGCTTCTCACACTACCAACCTCTGCAAGTTCCTCACACTGTCAACCACTGCAAGCTCCTCGCTCTATCCCTGCCTCCACCTCACACTGCCAACCACTGCAAGATCCTTAACTGCCTACCACTGCACGCTCCTCACACTACCAAGCCAACCACTGCATGCTCCTCATACTGGCAGCCACTGCAAGCTCCTCCCACTGCCCCTGTCTGCTCCCACACTGCCAACCACTGCACAATCCTAACACTGCCAATCACTGCAAGCTTCTCACACTTCCAACCTCTGCAAGTTCCTCACACTGTCAACCACTGCAAGCTCCTCTCTCTATCCCTGCCTCCACCTCACACTGCCGGCCACTGCAAGAGCTCCTCACACTGCCAACCACTGCAAGATCCTTAACTGCCAACCACTGCAAGCGCTTCACACTGCCAACTAATGCAAGTTCCTCACACTGACAATCAATTCAAGCTCCTCACACTGCTGCTAGTTTCTCACATTGCCAACTACTGCAAGACCCTCACACTCATCCACTGCAAGCTCCGCCCAGTGCCGACAATCGCAAGCTCCTCACACTGCCAACCAATGCAAGTTCCCCAAACTGACAATCAATGCAAGCTCCCCACACTGCTGCTACTTCCTCACACTGCCAAGCACTGCAAGCTCCTCCCAGTACCAACCATTGCAAGTTCCTCACACTGCCAACCAATGCAAGTTCCTCACACTGCTGCTAGTTCCTTACATTACGAACCACTGCAAGCTCCTCCCAGTGTCAACCACTGCAAGCTCCTCCCAGTGTCAATCATGAAATGAAATGAAATGAAAACAATATTTAATAAAGCGCACTGCTGCCAAGCGGCTTCCTGGCGCTGGGGGACCTGGATCAGAACTCACAGAGGGGAACATAAGGGAACCTAAGAAGGGAAAGCCAAAGAAAAAAGAAACGTTTTTAAGGCTTTACGGAAGTGGCTAAAAATAGGAATGGAGCGAAGATGAAGTGGGAGACTATTCCAGAACTGGGGAGCCAAGACAGAAAGACGAGTGCCCCCGGATCTGGATTTACGGAAGCGGGGAATGTGAAGAAGGGAGAGAGAGGAAGAGCGGAGGGTGCGACTGGGAACATAGGAAAAAATGAGGGAAGTGATGTAAGCAGGGGCAGAGCGAGAGTGGGCACGAAAGGCAAAGCAAGCACGTTTGAAAAGGGATCTAAAGCGGATAGGGAGCCAGTGAAGGGATTTCAAAGCCGGGGTAATGTGAGAGGATTTGGGGAGGGAGAGAATGAGACGGGCAGCCTGGTTTTGAATGGCCTGTAAACGTCGGGATTCGTGGGAGGGAATGCCCACGTACAGGCCATTGCCATAGTCGAGGCGTGAGATGATTAAAGCCAAGACTATGGTTTTAAGCGCGTCGATGGTGAAAAAGCGAGATATTTTCCGAATGAGACGGAGGGAAAGGAAACATGAAGACACAACAGAGCTGATCTGGCTGTGCATGGTTAAGTCAGAGCTGACTTTAATGCCAAGGGTACGAACAGAGGAAGAGGGCGTGGGGGGGGCCAAAAGAAGGGGGCCAGTGAGCAGGGGACCAAGGGTTAGAAGGGCCACCCGTGAGGACAAGTTCCGCCTTATCGGGGTTGAGCTTAAGATGGTTTGCGCTCATCCACTCAGAGATAAAGATAAGGGTGGAACTGAACTTGGGAATAGAATCGGGAGAAGAAGACAGATCAAAGACAAGCTGGAGGTCATCTGCATAATTATATACAGAGACCCCTAGCTTGAGAAGAGAAGAAACAAGGGGACAGATGTACAGATTAAAGAGGAGAGGGGAAAGAGAGGAGCCCTGAGGAACACCACAGGTGACCGGACAGGAGGGGGCAGAGAAACCGGAGAGATGAACAGCCTGATGCCTATCCTGAAGAAAGGATGAAAGCCAGGAGAAGGCCGCGCCCCGAATGCCCGCTGCGCAGACACGGTCGAGAAGAATGGAATGGTCGACCGTGTCAAACGCAGCGGACAAGTCGAGAAGCACCAGGGCTTGGGGAAGGTTAACATCTGCCTTGCCCTTGAGTTCATCCAAGACCGCTAGAACCACCGCTTCTGTAGAATGGCCAGGGCGGAAGCCCGCCTGGTGGGAAGCTAAAAGACCATTGTCCTCGATGTATGAGGAAAGGCAGGAGGTGACGTGGGTCTCTAGGATCTTACCCAAGTAGGGGAGAAGGGAGATAGGACGGAAATTAGCGGGGAGGGAAGGATCTAGACCAGGTTTTTTTAGAATGGGGAGCACAACAGCAGATTTAAAGGAAGAGGGAACAGTACCAGAGGCCAGTGAGGAGTTGAGAAGAGAGAGGGGAGGACCAGGACAATTAGTGAAGAGGATTTTGAGGATACGCACGGGAACACCGTCCAAGGGAGAGCCAGATTTAACTTTAGACAGATAGTTGTGAAACAAGTCAGGGGAGATAGGGGGGAAAGTGTCGAGGGAAGAAGAAGGGGAAGTGGCAGGGCTAGTGAGGATAGACTGAGGCACAGTAGGAATGTTAGCTTTAATTTTCGCAATCTTGTCGATAAAAAAGTTATTGAGTGAGAGACAGAGGGGTTGGGAAGGAACTAAGCCGGGGGAGGAACGATCAGAAGTGGCAAGATTGCGAACCAAAGAGAAGATTTCGCAGGGTTTATTCACGGAGAGCGATACTCTCTCCGTGAAATAAGAAGTTTTGGCATTAAGGACTGCTTTTTTGTAGTTGGTAAGGAGTTGTCTGTACTGAGCTCGCAGAGGGGGGGAATACTGACGTCTCCAGAGGCGTTCCGCCCGCCTGAGATCAAGTTTTAGTGCTTTGAGCTCAGTGGAGAACCATTTGTGCGCGTCGTATGGACGAACCGCTTTGATCTTTTTAAGCGGGGCCACACGGTCACACGAAGCAGCAAGCCATGTACTTAAGGCTTTGGCCTGGGAATCAAGGGGGAGACAAGTAAGATCAGGAGCGGAAGAAACCAAAGAGAGTGAAAGGGAATCAAGGTCGGTATGGTTCTAGTTGCGGGCTAGAAGGTTTTTAGGGGGAGAGGGTTTGTCAGCCACACCTAAGTGAACAGAAAAGGAAATAATAGAGTGATCAGACCAGACACAGGGAGAGATGGAGGGAGGTAAAGCAAGGGGACAAGACGACCAGATTTGGTCAAGTATATGACCATGCACGTGGGTCGGGGCTGTGACGTAAGAGGTAAGATTCAGGCATTGAAGAGTGGCAGAGAAGTCTTTAGAAGAAAGATCTTCCTTGGGGTCTCCTGGCCAGAAGTTAAAGTCACCAAGAAGGAGCACAGAGGAGTTGTTGACCACGAGGGTGGCCAGCAACTCCTGGATGGAGGCTACAAAGGAAGGCATCGATTGAGGGGGGCGATAGACAAGAACCACAGTGAGGGGGGAAGGAAAGTTGAGGGAACGGGCCACCAGGTAGTCCACGTTAGGAATGGGGGGGTGAGGAAGGAGCTGAAATTTAAGTGGCGACCGGACAATCATCGCCACCCCCCGCCGGCCTTGCCATCCGGGCGGTCAGCTCGGAGGGCATAGTAGGTGTCGGGGAGGATGGCTAGAAGATCAGGGAGAGAGTCAGTAGTGAACCAGGTTTCGGTCAGAAATAAAAAGTCAGGAAAGTCAGTGGTTAAAAGATTAAAAAGTGCTGTCAGTTTACCATGTGCTAGTTTAGCTCACCGCGCTCATTGATCTCGAATCATGGGAGGCCTGCGCCGTAAGTATCTTCAAGTGCAGTAAACAACGTAAGGTGCGGGCACGCTTCACTAGCTTGGCCCACCTGCTGGTCAAGAGAGCTCTAATTTGCAGTGAAGCGCTGTGCAAGTTTTTTTTTGTTTTACAGAGTTTTATATAGCGTGAACGTCACCCGAAACGGGTATCAGATCGCTTTTAACAGCGCCAGTTGCATTACATGAAAACACATTCATTTTTATTAGGCATGGTGAGATTAAGTGATTTGCCCAGAATCACAGGATGTTCAGCGTCATTGCCAAGACTCAAACCCAGTTCAACAGATTTGAGGTCGACCACCCTTGCTGAGTATTCGGCGCCGTTACGTGACAATCGCCATTCAGTGATCGGTACCTGGGCCTTATCATGGTGGCCCGTGTTACATTTTTGAATGACGACTCCAGGAACTATTCAATCCACTGAAATAGCGTGATAATCATCCTACATATATATTTGCCCTGACAACGTTCTTTCATGGGCTGTTGTTTTATATTCATGCACTTGGATTTATATGAATAAAGCTTCTTTTTCCACGAAGGAACTGATTGAGCTTCATTATTAACCTGTGAATACCTGGGTAGTGCAACACTCCATCACCTTTGGCACCCTAGCCGTTAGGCCAACTCCTCGCCCTCACCCACGGCTAGACATGGAACACCGAAGGGAAAGGCTGAAGGGGAGGCCCTGCGCTATGAAGAGATTCAACATATTTGCAAACAGATGATTTCTGCGGCCTAGGAAACCCTGGTCAAACACTTTCCGCAATTTACCCACAATGATGACCTCCTACGACATGCGAACATGTTCATATATTTCTTCTCGCCAATTTCCCCCATCTTTCCACTTTTCCACCCACCTCATCCACACCCCCACCCTCCCTCACCCGATCTGGAGACTTGGAGCAGAGACAGGCCAAAAAGATTTAGGACCATTCTCGCAGGATCGACGGCAAACATTGGGCCCGATTCACAGAATGAACTTAAGACTCAATCCTAAACTTACTACTATTTTGGTATTCACAGAATGCACTTACTACTTTTGGCATTCACAGAATGAACTTACTACTTTTGGTATTCACAGAAGTTAGGATTTTGTCTTAAGTTAGTCTTAAGACAGATTTAAGACAGACTTAAGACAAAATTAAGACAAAATCCTATCTTCTGTGAATACCAAAAGTAGTAAGTTCATTCTGTGAATGCCAAAGGTAGTAAGTGCATTCTGTGAATACCAAAATAGTAGTAAGTTTAGGATTGAGTCTTAAGTTTATTCTGTGAATCGGGCCCTGGGAGTCCCCCTGGCTCGCACACTAAGCAGTCGACATGGCCGATGCCCTCGAATAGTTATGCCTGTCCTTCAGCCCAACTCAAGTCCCCACTCGTGCCCTGGTACTCCCACAGTATTCTTAGCCGTCACAACTCAAGCTTCCTCCAGGTTTGAGCTTCTACTGAGCAAGTTTTTGTGATGAGGCTACATGATGTCTTGTACTGCCCTATCACTGTCGTAACACTGTCTTTATTCTTAACGGAAGGCCCCAATAAAAATAGTTTTTTTTTTAAAAAACATGACCACACACCTTAGTTTTTAGAAGAATTTGAATTTTATGAAGGAACTGACCGTTTCTGATAATCACCTTGAACTCAGCTCGCTCCCAAGTACTTTTTTTGCAAATTTCTGTCATTACACACTTCCTCTTAGCCATCACATGCCGAGTAACTGTAGTGCTGCGCATTTCCCGCAGCACAGCGCTTTTATAACTGCCCATCACATACATTCCAACTTTCCTGATTCAGGAGGGCCATTCTGATTTCAAGGCTAGTATCCTGCCCCCTGATTCCTGCATTCAGGAAACCGATTCTGAGGTTTGTAAAACTGCCAACAGTAAAGGATTGATGCCTGTCATGCATGCTCCAATCTTCTCTCCAAGAATTACCTCTGACATCAAAGGTCATGCTTTCCCCTTAATTCTTGGAGAGGGAAATTAGAGCATGTGACATGCAGGGTTAGAGTGGAATCAAAAATAGGGGCTGTCATGCGCACCGAAGGGGTTAAGTATTATAAAAAGAAGGAGGGGGGGTTCTCTAAAAGAGACGTGTTTTCTTAACTTGACTGAGGTAAAAGCATGCAAATGTTGCCAGGACTCTTTGTGCACGGATTAGTTCACGATGGCGAACCACATCTGAATATGAGTGAGACTTCTTCTGACTCTGCTCAATCTGCATACATTAATGGACCGGCCCAGGAAGAGACCGGGAAAGACTTCTCCGCCCTGTTAGTAAAAGTGAGGTAACATAAAATTGATACTTGTATAGTGCACTACTCACCCACAGGTCCATCTGTCTCCTTAAAGCCTGCTCAGGCCTGCACTGAGCCCCTGGGGGCATCAGAAAAGCAGACACAGCCCAAAGCGGCCACCACGCTGGCCCAAAAAGCGCCCCACAGCTGCAGCCTAGATACGGACCCATCAGCTGAGTGCCCGCCTTCCTAATCCGATACTGGTAACAGGCCTTGACATTTTATTTTAGGAAGTTTTACAAAGCACAAACTAAAAGATAGTTTAGAACTCAGTTTTTTGTTTGTGATATGTTATGAAACTGCCAAAAAATTAAATGCTGATTGTCTGTCACCAATCACCATACAAACCCATTGATCTGATTCGGGCAGATTGCCTCTGCATCAATCAATATAAGTCAGTGGAGAAAATACATTCTCCCGCCTACTTTAAAAAATCTCCCACTCACCTGCTCTAAAATGTTGGCATTGTGGTATTTGGGCCCTAGGCCCTCATACTAACATAATAAGGTGGCACAGACACAGGGGTATTGGTTAGTTAACTCAACTGGCCATGAGCACGTGCGCTCAGCCCCTTTTATTGGCAGGGTCATCTGACTGATGACGCCTGTGATGGATGTGTGTTCAGTCAGTGTGTGACAACATGCTGGAACACTAGACCGTATCCAACGATACTAAAGGCATGTATACCATCACTTCTTCGAGATAAATGACTCAGTCTGACGTAACCGAGCAGCGCCCTCGCTTCATTGCCCGTGTTCTATTTTAGAAGCACCCTTAAATATTTGGGAGCACCCCTGCTATTACTGGCACCACCCTGGAATAGCTGAGCAGCAAACCAGTTTTCAATAGTGGTGACGTCACCTGGCATGTCTGAGCGCCACACTGAAGACGCATTAGCTAGCATAAGGAGGGTTCTCATTGGATTATTGACAGCACACACG